>NC_134496.1:4187525-4192525 GCF_040206685.1 Ascaphus truei | reverse complement strand
ACACCCACCCACTGATACACACACACCCACTGCTACACACCCACCCACTGATACACCCACACCCACTGATACACACACAACACACCCCCACTGATACACACACACACACACTGATACACACACTGATACACATACACACACCCACTGATACACACACACACACACACACATACACACTGATACACATACACACTGATACACATACACATACACACTGATACACATACACACTGATACACATACACACACACACACACACACACACTGATACACATACACACACACACACACACACACACACACACACACACACACACACACACCTCTGTATTTTCAGTCAAAACCACCAAATATGGGCCATATCACCTACACCTGCACATCCTCTCCAACAGAGATTTATGGCCCCCCAGGAAGATCTGCCTCAACCTTTGAGGAGTAAGGTACGATCTAAAAATAATTTTATAGATAGTCTCTTTTGTTATTGTGCATATAGATGTATTTGTTGCGTTGTCCCATATATCTTCCCATGAGATCTCCGTCTGGAGATCATGAGCCCATTGTTCCATATAACGGTGGATGCAGGAAACATTAACATATAGAGAAATAAGAGTTGGTATGAGTCGAGATAAGCCCCCCTTGATAGTTTCCATTTCTACATAACTCTTCAAATACAGAGCTATCCAGGGAAATCCCGCCCAGGGACAGATGCATTACATAATGATAAACTTGTAAAAATCTAAATACTTCAGACCCTGTGAAAGAATATTTCTGACAAAATTCCCTGAGGTTTAACAGTTTACGTTTAAATAGCAAATCCCCAAATGTCTTTAATATTCTTAGCCTTCCATATATCAAAACTACTAGTAAACAATCCCGGACCAGAGTCTGGGTTATCAAAAATGGGGATACGTCTCGAAGGAACTGATATTATCTCATATTGAGATTTAACAATTTGCCAAATCTTAAGGGAGAATCTTATTACCGCCAAATTCAAAATGGTCGGGTCTAAGACACTTTGCAATATTTCTATTCCATAGAAGAGCCGCTGAATATATTTTCTAAATCTACCCACCTATATTGGTTTCTCAGGGAATGCCAAAACATAATCTGCTTCAGATGGGATGCTAAATAATATTTCTTAATGTCTGGGACCGCCATTCCTCCTCTTTCTCTGGGTGCAAGCAAAACTGACCTTGTGACTCTTGGTCTTTTATTATCCCATGTAAACAACATTTTATTCTGTAAATCCTTTATATATTTTATCGGGATAGAGACCGGAAGTATCTGGAAACAATAAAACAATTTTGGGAGAACATTCATCTTGACTGATATAATACGGTCCATCCAAGAAATTTGGTATCCGTTCCATATTAAAAGATCGCATTTGATTCTTGTGAAAAGTTCTGGATAGTTATATTTATAAAGAGATTGGTACTTTTTTGAGAGAAAAATCCTGTAATATTTAAATCTTGATTTATTTCAATGGTAATTGAAATTTAATTCGCTTTACTTCAGAATCTGATAAAGTTAAATTTACTGCTTCTGATTTGGCCGAATTTATTTTATATCCTGAAAGAGAACCAAACTCAGAAATTACTTCTTGTAAATTGGGAAGGGAAATCAGGGGATTAGAGATCGTCAGAATAATATCATCAGCAAACAAAGATAATTTAACATTTTCTGGGCCGATTTTAATATCTTGTATGTTTGTTTTTTCATATTTTAGTTTCAAGAGCCTCAATCGTTACCGCAAAAAGCAGTGGAGATAAGGGACAACCCCGCTTAGTACCATTTCTGATTTTAATTTGATTGAATTCCCATCCAGGCATTTTTAGTGAAGCCATTGGAGAATCATTTAAGGCCTGGACCCCTTTCAGAAATGGACCCGAAAAAACAAACGCTTCCATTGTTTGGTCTAGAAAGTCCCATTTAATTCTGTCAAATGTTTTTTCAGCATTTAAACTCAATAACATCGCTTTAGTTATAGAACATTTTATATAATCTATTATGTTAATAATCTTACGTGTGTTATCAAAGGCTTGACGCTTACTTATATACTGTATTAGGTGGGAAGAATTGGATTTAATCTATTCACACATATTTTACTACAAATTTTTAAATCCATATTAAGAAGAGATATTGGCCTAGGCCCTATACTCATGCAACTCATTCAATATTTACCTTCTTTAGGTATAACTTTAGAAATTTGCATAGGAATATGGGTACCCTTTAAAAAGCTATTAAACAGATCTAGAAGATGTGGCGCTAAAATGTTGAGATACTTTTTATAATAGATATTTGAGAGCCCGCCCGGGCTTGGGACTTTTGAGGGTTTCAAAACCTTGATAACCTCTCCTAGTTCTATTATATTTATCTTAGCATTAAGACCCTTCAGATCTTCCGTGGACAACTTTGGGAGATCACAAACCCGTAAATACCTATTTGTTCTATGGAAGTTTTATTGAGATTGGGGTCTAATGAATCCAGATTATACAATCGTTTATAATATTTAAAAAACTCCTCAGCAATTTGGAAAGGGTTATATGTGACCTCCCCGTTACCCCGTCTTAGTGCCGAGACTTGCACCTTAGTTCTAACCACTCTTAATTTACTTGCGAGTAACCCATCTGCTTTATTACCCTTAGGTCTGAAGGGTCCACTTTTCTGTATCTTCCAATCTTTAACTTTGTAATTAATCTCTGGCCTGGCATAGAAGTTTATAAATCTCCCTACATGGGCGCTTTTTATGCTTCTGTTCTAACGTAATTATTTTTGTTGTTAACGTTCCCTGGTTGAGATTTTTAATTTTTTTCCTATATGAGGCTATCAAAATAAATTGTCCTCTAATAGAGTCTTTATGGGCTTCCCATAGGGTAGTCGGGTTCTCAACTGAACCTTAATTTATCCTGAAGTAATCTACTGAGTTCCCTATATCCTTCTCGATGATTTTAATCTGATTTAAAAGCGATTAATTTAAATGCCACTGGAAAAAAATGGGTCTAATAAAGGGGGGTTTCAGAACCATTTCCACTGTTGTATGGTCCGACTTGTTATTGGACCCATTTGTGTCTGGGTGACTCGATCCAAAAGATTTTCCAAAACAAATATATAGTTAATTCTTGTATAGATATCGTGAGGGGGAGGGTAAAATGTATAATCTCTTTGGTTTTTATTTTTAATGCGCCAAGCGTCTTCGAGTATGAATTATTTTGTCAGCTTCCTAAAACTTTTTGATTTGTTGAATACTTCATTGGCTAACTTTTGGTTTGGTAACAAGGACTTGTCTAAATCGGGGTTCTGGGTCATATTAAAATCTCCACCTAATATATCCCCTGGAGGGGTCTTCCCAATTTTTTCTAATATTAATTTCATAAATTCAATTTGCTGATCATTAGGAGCATATAAATTCCATAAAGTAACCCCAATTCCAGACAAAAGACCCCTTACCATTATAAATCTACCCTCCTTCTCACTTTATTTCTTCTATTTGAAACAGAACATCTTGTTTTAACAAGATACCTACCCCTTTTTTCTGCTTGGTAAAGGATGAGTCATGTGTGCGTGTCGGTGTCATTACCTGGTCTCGATGCTTTACTATGAACCGCTTTAAGGAACGGAGGCAACTCCTCCCTGTTGATCAGGGGGGGTACTTGTGGGGGGGGGGGGGGGGTACATGGAAGGGGGAAAGAGTTAGAAAAAATAAAACAAAAAAGAGTTATGGGAAGGGTGGACGTAACACCTTTTAACTATTGGTCCCTCTCTGGGCTTTTTTTTTTGCTTTTTTTTTTAGATTTGGTCCAAATAGGGAGGGGGCAGGGGCATGAGCCTCGATGTCCATGGGGCTCACAAAACTGTTAACTAGAACTCCTTCTTACCCACTCCTCCACAATTCTTAACTTCTAAATTCCGGCCCCTCAAATGAAAAAACTGGAGAGCAAACATTTATCTCCGGATCAATGTAACAATCTTTTCCTCTTATCCTAATTGTTTTTTACTTCCTACAGAATTTACTACTTATAGCTTTAATATTTTGAATTATTATTTTGGTCCCTAGCAAGATTAGTATGATAAGTAAAATGTATTTACCCACAGACATTTAACAAAAATAACTTTGAGTCTTTTAGAAAACCGTCCTTCTCTTAGTTCCATGGTTCCCCTCACAGGCCCAGAGGGCTTTAGTGAATAATCTCCCCACTATTGAACCATTTATCAATGTTATGGTAACACAGGTCCTTCAAACTTCATATAACTTAAAAAAATTACAGTCCAGGGGGCCTGTATTAATAGGGTGACCAGATTTTGAAAATGAAAAACCGGGACACATTTTTTTTTTATATATATATATAACAGTTTATTTATTGTAGTACACTTATACTTTACTACCATTAGAGAGAGTGTGTGTGTGTGTGTGTGTGTGTGTGTGTGTGTGTACACCTCAATAATCGAACAACAAAAAAAAACCCAGATGTGAATGATTCTGAACCCCTTAACCAGTGTCAGGATGCCCCCTCTTCACAATTTCTAAAAGCAGCAATCCCGCCTGGGATCTTACCTGATCCGCAGTCCCTCAAGGTACTATACTAGAGGGGAGGTGTTCCTTACCTGTCTTCCGATGTCTCCCGCGTGAAATTTGAGTCAGATATGGAAGAAAGCAGAGTAGGTTACTTCGGTGTAGGTATACGGCAGTTAAGATAAGACAGAGGGTGAGGGAGACAGGGAGGGAGGGCGAGGGAGGGAGACAGGGATGGAGGGAGGGCGAGGGAGGGAGACATGGATGGAGGGAGACAGGGATGGAGGGAGACAGGGAGGGAGGGAGGGCGAGGGAGGGAGGGAGGGCGAGGGAGGGAGGGAGACAGGAAGGGAGGGCGAGGGAGTGAGACAGACGGAGGGAGGGCGAGGGAGGGAGGGAGGGGGGGCGAGGGAGGGAGACAGGGAGGGAGGGCGAGGGAGGGAGGGCGAGGGAGGGAGACAGGGAGGGAGGGTGAGACAGGGAGGGTGAG